>NC_056728.1:1522162837-1522185337 GCF_019279795.1 Protopterus annectens
GTTGTAGATACACGGATAAATGATAGATTTTTACATACAAGTTAACCTAGAGCTGATAATAGGTTAAAGCAATTATTGATACATAAATAAGAAGACAGTAACAAGGACTATTAAGTGGGAGAAAAAGAAGGCAGGAGACAGGAATATGACAGTTGGAGTAAGATAGATGTATGGGAGTAGAAAGGGTGTGATGGTATATATATATATATATATATATATATATATATATATATATATATATATATATATATATATAAGAAAATATGATGCAAAAGTGGAGGGTTAGAGAGTACTGGGAGAAGATGCAGGTGAACCGGGTTAGGAGAGGGGAGAGAACTGTAGTAAAAGAGTAGGAAGGAATATAGAGTAAGACGCTGAGAGAGGTTAAATAGAGGAACTTATGTGTTAAGATTATCTTGTGGTGTACAGGTGCATAGCCAGTTAGAGACTAGATGTAATTTTAGAGTTTTTTTAAAAGATGCAGACTTGTGGGTTGATCTGAGAGAAGGGGGGAGATTATTCCATAATTTAGAGACTGCATAGGAGTACAGCATTTGGCCAGCTGAGAGTTTGGGTTTGTCTACGAACAGCAACATTTTGTTTTCAGACCTGAGGTGGCGATTGGGCTGGTAACTGGTCAGTATGGATGAGAGGGAGGGGCAGTGTACAGGTTGGTAGACTAGTTTATGTGCTGTAGTTAGTTGAAGGTAAGTAAGGTGGTGGTGGAATTCTTGCCAGTTTAGTTTGTGCAGTAAGGAGCAATAGTGGGTCAAGTAGTTGGAATTAGTGGCAAATTTTGCTATTTTATTATAACAGGAGTGAAGCTTATTTTTAAGGGAAGAGTGTAGGTTGGCAAGGATGGGAGTGCCATAAAGCAGAGTAGGAAGTAGGTAGGATGAGGCAAGGACATTTTTTGCAGTGAGACTAAGGAAATAGTTATTCCAATATAGGGCACCTAGCTTTTGATGTTTTTTTTTTAATATTGTCATAGATATGCAGGTCAAAGGTTAGTTTGTCATCAATGAGGACGCCTTGTAATTTGGTACTATTAATGAATTCTAGGATAGTATTGTTACTTGAAGTAATTGTAAAGAGAGATTTATCAATGGGGTAGCTTGGATGGGGGTGAATAATAGCAGTTCTGTTTTGTTGGGGTTAAGGGCAAGGTGATTCTGGGACATCCAGTGTTCAGTAGTAGTGAATACCACTTGGGTAAGTTGCTGTAACTTGGTGAGGGATTTAGAGGTGGAGATGATAGCTGAATCATCAGCGTATTGTATGACCGAACTATGGGTAAGGGTTTGATGAAAATTGTTGACGAATATGCTAAATAGGAGGGGACCAAGGATTTGAACCTTGGGAACACCAGTGTTGGTAGTAATGAAAGGGGGGGAAGAGTGTATCCATTGGGAGGATTGTTGTTGGTTGCTGAGATAGTTTGTCTACCAGAGTATGGTGGAGGAAGATAGATTGAGATTAAAGAGTTTGTTGAGCAGAAGAGTGTGAGATATAGTATCAAAAGCCTTTGATAGGTCAAGAAAGAGAGCAGATACTAAGGAACCAGAGTCACAAGCTATGTTTACTTTGTCTAAGAAGGTGATGAGGGCAGTGTTGGTGTGGTGTCTAGGCCTAAAGCCATGTTGAGTGGGAGAGAGCAGTTGAGATTTAGCTAGATACTTTATGAGCTGTGTGTGTGGATGCACTTCTCTAATATTTTTGAGATCGGGGAAAGAATGGCAATAGGATGGAAGTTTGAGATATCTGTTTTATTACCTTCTTTGTGTAGAGGAATAACAAAGGATTTTTTCCAGATATCTGGTACCTTGGATTCTTGAATGGACCTGTTAATGAGTATGCTGATAGGGTAAGCAATGGAAGGGGCTGCTAGATGGAGGTATACTGAAGATAAGTTATCAGGGTCATTAGTACAAAGTTTTAGTTTATGGAGTAGTTTCAGAATGGCGGATGTGGAAATGGGTGATAATGAGAAAATAGGTGCAGAATTTGAGGTATTTGGGGCTGCCAAAGGGCCCAGTATGTTAGGGTTAATGGGTGGGAAGGTAGTGGTTAGATTGGCAATAGTGTCAATAAAATATGCATAGAAGAGTGAAGCTAATTCGGAGGGAGATTTATCTGGATTTGAGCAAGGGGTATTGTTGGTACCTGGATGGAGTAAGGAATTAATTGCTCCCCAGAATTTTTTGTGGTTGTGTTTGTGCTAATCTTGAATAGGTTGCATGTACTCTTTTTTGTCTTTGACTACTAAGTGTTTAGCCTGGTTACGAAGCTGTTTGTATGACATTAAGTTGGAGGGGGTTTTATTTTTATGCCAGGTTTTCCAAGCTTTGTCTCTAGAGGACATGACTTGCTTTGTGTCCTTTGTAAGCCAGCATGCATGTTTAGATTTAAATCTCTTAAGCCTTAGTGGGGCAAGAGAGTATAGGGTTGAGAGGAATGTGGAATTAAAGAATTCAACAGCATCGTTGAGTAGAAGTGTGTTCCAGTTTATGCTCTGTAGGATATCATTGAGGGTGTGCTTGGAGAAGTAGGACAGATCTCTGCAATATCTGTATTGATGGGAGTTAGTTCTAGAGGTTGGCTTGCGTATAACGTATACTGGAGAGTGATCACTGATACTATCAGGGAGAATTCCTGAGGAAGAGATTTTGTCAGGGTTAGAAACTAGGATCCAGTCTAGGATAGATCCTTTGTGTTTTTATTTGTTTTAGTGATATCTGAAATTAGTTGAGAGTATGTGTGCAGGTTAATGTTTGTGGAGGGATTATTATTGGTAGCATCTAACCAGTTTATATTAAAGTCGCCTAGAATTATAGATTCATTTTGAATATTAAGGCTTGTCCAGGCTAGAATTTCTTCTGGAATAGTACTATTGTTTCCGGGGGGGGGGGGGATGTATATTACTATAATGCAGAGGCTTTTGTGGTTGTTAAGTTTGAGGAATGTAACTAGTAGCTCCGCAGACGAGAAAGAGGGGATTGGTTTACTGAATGGGATGACTGTATTGATACTTGGGAATAATAGAACAATGCCTCTACCTTTTTTGTGGAGTCTGTCTTTCCTGAGATAGGAATAATTTGGAGGTAAAATTTCAGAGTTCTTGATATTTGGCTTGAGACTATAAAACCGAAAGCACTAAAAACCAACACCCACAACAGTGAAATTAAAAATCACGATCATTCACATACACACACCACAACACAAACAAGCACACATACACCTACCTAATGAGACTACAACAAACAAAACAACACACACAAACACAGCATAACAAATAAACACACCTACCCAACCTGTAAGCAGAGGGTCAAGCCCTCTGCATCCCCATATGGGGGGCTGCGCCCCCACACCCCCGCTACTTATATATACTAACTCCAAGCCCACACTAAACACACAAAACACATAAAACTCACCACTACACACACTAAAATCCCTACCCAATACCCTTACAAGAACACCACTTACCTGAATCCCCAGCTAAATCCACAAACCGCACATCACGAATGTGACAACACAATGGCAGATTCGATATTTCCGCATGCAATATTATGCAGTTTCATGAAACTGCACTTTCGACTTTATAGTTTGAAATACTAAAATTCGATATTTTAGTATTTCGAGATTATAAAGTGAAACTATATATCTATATATATATTTATATATATATATATATATATATATATATACACACACACACACACACACACACACACACACACATATATCTATCTGTATATCTATCTATCTATATATATATATATATATATATATATATATATATTTATATATATCTATATATATCTATATATATATATATATATATATATATATATATATATATATATATATATATGTATTTAGACGAAACTAAAAATACCCATTTTTAAAGATTTATTACCAGTTAAAATTATGGCAAGAAACAGTTAACATTCTTATTGCTCATCTTTTCCAAGGCCCTATTTTCCCTTGGAATTTATTTAATTTATTCAGTGGTATCTACCAACTGTAGTATTCTTTCAACAAATATAATTTTTCATATGCTTTTTTATTATGCTTATATGAAGTTATTTAATTGTTTAAGGGAATAATATGATTTATAATCAATTTATTTTATTGTTCAAAATCTGCTTTAATTGTTTGGATGCTGATTAATGCTTACTCATTGCAATCCTACAAAGCACTTCCTGTTAATGACATAAACCACCCATGTTTTTTATAGATGATTGCTAGGCAGAGATTATTCATCCCTTTCCCTAGGCTGGATTCAATAATGTTTGTGGCTTTCAGCACATTATACCAATATCAGTGCTAAACTTGTAGATAGCATTGTAATATGCAAATGTATCACAATGAACTCAGAATAGCTCAGTACAGAAGGGATTATCACAGTAGCAACTGTGCACCAAACTCACAAGTAATCCGTAAGTAATCAGAAATCATTGTCAACATGTGTTGTACATTTACAAAGTTACAGAAAGATCATCACAATTCAAGCATCTTGATGGTCTTTAATACATCTGTATAACACAATCTGTCCAGTAGGGCTAAAGACAACTACAGAATATAACTGTCTTCATTATCATTGAAAAAAAAAAAAAAAGCTAACTATCCCAATGTAGCCACATGGCATGCATAGTACATATTTAAAAAAAATTGTCCAGAAATGTTACAGACACCTATTGATATTTTTGTAATTAATTTACTAACAAAATATACTTGCTTTGAAGCTTTATGTCCCTTGTAATACATATCTTCAGCAATATTTGCAGTAATCTCAGAGGCAACTATGAATGCCTCTGTAAATTATGTACTAATTCCTGAGTCCAATGGAATCTGCAAAATTTCTAATAAGAAAATTAAAGGTGATGGGCAATCATGGTCACATCACCACAGATAACATTAGCTAACTATGGGTTCAGGACTTGTGTGGGGAGCACAAATAGTGGACACACCCAAGAAAAGTACGAGATGAAAAAGAAGATGTGGAGTATGGGTGAAGAAGAGGGACACATAAGAGTGATGTTTGAATTGGAAAATCTGAGAGAGAATCAGAGGGGCATGAGCATAGCCCACTTTTTAAAATCATACAGAAAGACAGAAAGGTAAACTTAGGGAAAGAGGAGGAGAAGGACATTATAGCAGGTAAACCCACAGAACAAATATCACAACATAAGACAGGCAGAGGTTGGGGAAAAACAGTAAGAACAGGTAAGTTACACAGTCAGCACATTGCACAACACAGATGATGGAAAATTGTCAAACAGGGTGGGGAAGAATACCAGCCATGGTGAAATACAGAAAAAGATATATTCATATGCACTCTCATGTTACAACATGTTGTAAACTGTGTGGGGGCATACCTTGATGTGCATGACCAATGGTAGATGTGTTGGAGGGTAATAAATAGGGATCACAGTATACATTGGATAAATAAACACATACCCAAGTAGTCTGTCAGCAGTGCAAGTGTACGTTAAGCAGCATCACTGATGAGCAAATGCAAGTCTAACAATACTGCACAATCACAGCAGAGAACAGAACCAAATCAGCGTGCATGTGAAAGGCAAGCATTAAGAAGAGTGCCAAACAAAAGTACTGCAGGAAAGCAACAAAACATCTGCTACATACACAGTAGAAGTACACAACCCAAACAAACATGTAATGGAATGCATATATATTTTTTTAAAACTTTTTGGCTGCTGTGCTCCTCTGGCTTCAGCGTCGGAACACTTTAGCCCCTGCTCTCCCCTATTTGGATACACCTGTGTGGACTTCCAGACCTACATCTCAAGCCTTCCCAGCTTATTCAGTCCGCCAAGCAACTCAACAAACTGTGCTGCTCTCTCCCCCTATTTGGACTAGAAACAAGCCTCCCCTTGAAGAAACCAAGGAACTTTAGCCCCTGCTCTCCCCTATTTGGATACACCTGTGTGGACTTCCAGACCTACATCTCAAGCCTTCCCAGCTTATTCAGTCCGCCAAGCAACTCAACAAACTGTGCTGCTCTCCCCTATTTGGACTAGAAACAAGCCTCCCCTTGAAGAAACCAAGGAACTTTAGCCCCTGCTCTCCCCTATTTGGATACACCTGTGTGGACTTCCAGACCTACATCTCAAGCCTTCCCAGCTTATTCAGTCCGCCAAGCAACTCAACAAACTGTGCTGCTCTCTCCCCCTATTTGGACTAGAAACAAGCCTCCCCTTGAAGAAACCAAGGAAGTATGTGCACCATCTGCTAAACCTACTGTTCTGTAGTTATTTTAGCCCCACTAGGTGTTCTGAACGCTTCCCTGCCAAGAAGCCAGCAGTCAGCCCTTCCTCTTCTTTTTTGTACAACCACCCTTCCTCTTCTACTAGCTCCACTTACCTACACTATCCTCATCCTCCTCCACTCAGTTATTCTACCCCTTCAACAGCCTCTGTGGACCTTAGTTGCATCCCAGCACCTGGCCACTAGATGGCGTCCTCTCCCTATTAATCTAATTACTGCCTTATACTCTATTCCTTCTTTATCTTCTTCCCCTTTAATCTGTAAAGCCCTATTTCTTACTTTACTCTCTTAATCCACTATAGTCCTCTCTTTCATACTACATCTCTGTCCCCTGTACTTACCTGTTGCTTTCCCTACTCCAACGATAGATTCTTGATCTTCCCTTGCCTTCCTGGACCTCTGCTGTCCTACTCTCCTACCTTGCTGCATTGCCAGCCCCCCCCCCAGAAGATAAGTTTATCCTACACTTCTCTGTCTACTATCACTACTGGTAAGGCCCTTTTCTTTCCTCCTATATCCAAGCTCTCCACTGATAGTTTTTTTTCCTGGCCTCTCTCCTTCTGTGGCTCTTCCCGCTCCGTTCGCCCTGCGGGCTCACTCCGCTCCCCTACCCTACCCCCAAATCCCACCCACCCCCAGTGCATCTACATTTATAGTCCCCTCCTAGCCCCTCCCCTATACCACTCTGCCTATCCCATCACTCTGCTCCTCCCCCCCCAACAGATTTCTCTTTAATCCGCCCCTCCCCCTCTCACTCCCCTTTCCCAACTGCTCTTTCTCATATATCCCCTCCTTATATCTCTATACTCCATAGCCTACCACTACCCTATCTTCCAATATCTATCCTACACTACTCCTCCATGACTCTTTCACACTATCTCACCCCATTTACATGTCTTTTCATTCTTACCATTCTGTATAATGCATCTTCTTATTCCAATACCACACTACCCACCTCTTTTCACCCCACTCATCATCCACTATCTCCTTCCACATCCTTCATCCCTCCATTTTTCTTTTATATCCCCTCCCTCCTTCATCCAAATCCATTTCATTACTTTAAACTAAAACACCATACACTCTACAAAAATCTCCCACTTTCAAATGTAAATTACATCTCCCTTTTACTTCACTCCACATTTCTAGGTTTCAACTCCTCTACTCCTCCTCTTGTCTTGCTCTGAGGAGATGTCCATCCTAACCCTGGGCCAACACCAACTAACATTCTCTCTCCCACTACCCCACAAATAGGCACAATAATAAATACCTTACATTTATTACCATTAATACCCAGAGTATTAATAACAAAATAACAAACTTTCATGCCTGGCTAAATATAAATGAACCTGACATTGTAGCAGTAACAGAAACCTGGTTAAAACCTCAAACTAGTAACTCTGAAATTTTACCACCTGGCTACCAAGCACTCAGGTCCGATCGCCAAAACAAAAGGTGGTGGTGTAGCCTTAGTCTACAACTGCCTGCTAAATCTTACCCCATACCAAAATACCATTCCCAACTTTAATAATGCAGAACTAGTCATAGGAATCCTCAAAATAAACAACTTCAAAAGTATCTGTATTATAACCATCTATATCCCTCCTGGAGACAACTCCTCCACCCTAGAGAATATTCTCTGTTGGGCCTCAAACAATATTAAACAGGAAACTTTCATTCTAGGTGATGTAAATATTGATTGGAATAATATTAATAACAATACTCCCCTTCAGTCTATCAATCTTTATAATTTTACTCAACTAATAAACAACATTACCAGACCTAACAAAACCAACCCTCCAGGGTCCATCTTGGACTGGATTCTAGTCAGCCACCCTAATAATATCTCCAACTCGGGTACCTTACCAGACTCATTAAGTGATCATCTCCCAGCCTTTATTAACCGAAAAACCCAACAGCTCCCACACCAACAACAATATGCCTACTCTGCAACCTAACTAATTTTAATCCTTCAGTATTTTCAGAAACCCTTCGACTAACAAACTGGGATTCACTAAACACTCTTCCCTAGATGAAGCCCTAGAACTCTTCAATACTACCTTCCTTAAAATCCTAGATTCCCAAGCCCCTCCCCGTACAAAAAGGATAAAGTTCAACTCTGCCCCTTGGCTAACTAAACACACTAAAACTCTAATGCGACAAAGGGACAAAACATGGAAACTATACAACAAAAATAAAACTCAGCCTCTTTACTGCAATTTAAGCAACTCCAATCTTGCTAAAAACTTATTATAAAAGATAAGAAATCTTACTACGGCAAACTTCAGTCCTCCCTCACAAATAATCCCAAAAAATTCTGGAATTCCATCCATTCACTCTTACACCCAGGTACAAAATCCAATCCCTGTCCAGACAATAATAAGACTGACACTGAAATAGCAACTCTCTTTAACTCATTTTTACTGGCTCAATAGCTGAACTGACTAAATCCTTCTCCTCTTCCACCCCTACCCCTAACCCAAGGCATCCTTCTGCACCCATCCCTCACTCCAACTCTCATAACCCTCCTCCCACTTTCATTCTACATCCTGTGTCTACCACCAGCATCAAACAACTTCTTCTCAAACTCAAACCATGCTCCAATGCACCTGACAACATTCCATCACTCTTTCTCAAGCTCGCAGCAAATGGCATCGCCATACCTATCAGCATTCTCATCAATAGATCCATCCAAGAATCTTATGTTCCCAAACTTTGGAGAGCTGCCCACATTCTGCCCCTCCATAAAGGAGGCAAAAATAACACCATCTCTAACTTCCGCCCAATAGCAATTCTTTCCCCAATTTGAAAATTCTTGAAAATGCATACACCGCAACTCATGCCCTACCTTCTCGATAACCATCTCCTCACTCCTACACAACATGGGTTTCGCCTGGCCACAGTACCATAACCGCTCTTCATTCCTTCCTAGAAATTGTCAACCAAGCCCGTGACTCTGGAAAAATTGTCTCCACTGTTCTTCTTGACCTTTCTAAGGCCTTGACACTATATCCCACACTCTCCTTCTCAACCACCTCTCTAACCTCAACCTCTCCCACAACTCCCTTTCTTGGTTCAGAAGTTATCTCTTTGATAGATCCCAAGCTGTGAAATGGAATACTGGTACCTCAAAATTCCTACCTACCCTACCGGAGTCCCTCAGGGTTCTATTCTCGGCCTCTGCTCTTTAACATTTTTATCAATGATCTCCACTCTTCTATTCCTCTTGCTCAAATAGTCCAATACGCAGATGACTCCACTATTATCTGCTCTGCCCAACCTTCCCGAGCTCCAAGCCAAAACCCAATTGGCCTTCACAACCATAGAAAATTGGATGCTTCAAAATCATCTCTCCCTCAATGCAAAAATCCCACATCATTCTCTTCTCCCCTCAAAAGCTCTGACTCCTGATAAGTCATCCTTCATAATTTCCAGCCTCTCCCAGTCCTCAATAGAAGTTGTTAGTAGTGCTAAATTACTCGGAGTAACCATTGATGAACACCTGAAATTTAACAATCATATTCAACTAAACATAAAGAAAACTCATCAGAAGCTCGGTATGCTTTATAGAAATGCAAACTTTCTTACTCCATCTTCAAGACAAACTCTCGCCACTACCTTCCTTCTCCCTTCTCTACTGTATGGTGCTCCTCTTCTATCCAATCTCTCCTCTTCTATCTCCGCAAAACTCGAAAGCTGCTACTATAAAATTGCCAAATTCGCTACTAACTCCACTCATTCTACACACCACTGCATCTGCCTCCGTAGTCTCCAATGGTTAGAACTCCCTAATCAACTCAATTTCCTCCAACTTACTACTGCACACAAACTAATCTTTAAACCTACTGCTTGCCCAGCATTATCTAATACCTTCACCATATACAATCCTCCAAGGCCCCTAAGATCTAGCCACCAAAATCTTATTTCAGTTTACAAACCCAAACGACCCCTGGCCAGCTCCTACTTTCCTATACTACAGCAAAAAAATGGAACTCACTTCCTTCCCTTCTAAGAGCCACTACAAGCTATGAACACTTTAAATCTCTTCTTCATTCTCACCTCTTCCAAAATTGGAAATGTAATTGTATACTTCCTACCTAGATCTCAATTTATCCTAGTTCCATCCCACCCCCCCTGGTTCCCCTTCTTCTGTCTCTCTCCCTAGCTCCCCTCCCTTCTTCATTATCTCCTCCTTCCTCCCTGATTAAACCCTTTACCTTCCTTCAAGTGCTATGCTCACTCTCACCTTAACTCTTTTGCCTTTTCTCTAGGTGGTCTCCTGGACTCAACCACAATTTGTACATTAGTTTTCTGTTCTTTTTCTATCCTCTTCTAACACCTCTCCTTTAATTTCTTTGCTTCTTCTTTTTCTCCCATGCATCCATGCTCTTGCATTCAAACTCTATCTATAATTTGCTTTCCTTTCCTACTTACTAACATCACACTTGCACTAATATATCTTTTTCTTATGTATAGTGCCCATTGCACCTCATTCTTGTTTGGAAATTGTTAAAGTATTATGCTATTAGAACAGAGTGTGTTTTTGTGTGTAAGTATTAGTTTAGATTTTTTCTGCTGTTTTTTTGTGTGTAATGTATTATCGTGGAGCTTTTCTCCCCGGGCCTCCACTGAAAACGGGCTTTCGGGCCCAGTGGACTTCCCCGGTTATCAAACTGGAAATAAATAAATAAATAAATAAATAATATATTACACAGACATGCCATGTCAAAGGCAACACACAGGTGTAGATGTATATGTATGACTGTCAGTGGCCTAAATGGAACATACATGAAATCAAGGTCAATACACATACACACACCAGTGACATGTAAAAATATTTACAAAATTATAACTCCACATCTTAAAATTATATATCAGATTGTGCTCATGGATTTCAACAATGTACACTAGATCTGAAGTAGGAACTTCATTTGTCAGCAACCTTTGGGATACGGATCTGATCTCGGATCTGAGCCGGCAACTTCTACCACAGCATAGATCTGAGCTCCTAGCTTCTCCCTTTACACATAATCCCCTGCCAACCCTGACTGACCTCAGATCTAGTTTGCCGTGCTTCAAGCTACAAGCTGGATTTCGAGCTCCTGGTAGTTCAGTGAACTTTGTGAGAAAAACTTTGCTTTTTTTATTACTTTTTCTTGTGTGAGTGTGTACGCGTGTTCAGGTTCCCTATTTTTATATCTATTGTGTTTAATTTTTCCTCCCTACCCTCGCTGGTTCGTAGTGTGTGTTTGTGGTGTGTGTAGGGGCCTAGTGAGTGTGTTTTCTGTACACCATGTCAGAGGCCCCTAAAGCCATCTTTTCAAAATGCACCGAGTGTGGCCATAAGCTTTCACCGGCAGATGGCCACACCCGGTGCGTTAGGTGCCTTGGGGTTGAACACCTCTCTTCAGGATGCGTGATTTGCACAGCATTCAACCCCAGGGCACTTAAGGACCGTTGGTAGAAGCTGATCCTGGCAGGCCTTTTGCCCCCAGACTTGGCTCCGGCCTCCGGTACTTCTGTGGCCGCTACCCAGCCCTCGGTGGTAGCCACCCCTGTCTCCCTCCCTCCGGTCGGGACTCAACCTCCCGTTTCTGGTCTGGAGGAGAGGAAGGCTGGAAAAACCAAACAGAAGGAGAAGCACCATAAACGGCGGGCCGAGGACTCTTCCTCGGCCCCAACCGCCAAGCGAGCTTCTCCATCCAGAGCTTCTGGATCACCTCCTCCTCGGCTCCGGTCCCCTTGTTTTTCACTGGGACCCGGGGAGGAGGGGACCCGGTCCCCATCGAGGTCATCGAGGCGACATTCTAGGTCTGCCTCGGTGGCCTTGTCGAGGTCCACCTTCAGTATGTCAGATGCAGACATGGACCGGATGATGAGAAGGTACATCCAGGCCCAGCTGCAGATGGGAGTGCTCTTGCCTCCCCCCCCCCTCCAGGGGGGAGCTCGACCCCATTTTTTGCTCCAATTGCTCCTTCTCCGTCCCGCTTCCCAGGTTCGGAGCTTTCGGAGCCGAGCCACGTCGGATCCGGGGGTGGGTCGGAGCCGATAGTACTGGTTACATCGGCTCCGACTGGTCCCTCGAGCTTGTCGGATCCAACCTCTCGGAGCCGTGGGCTGAGCTTCAGATCTGAGGGACTTTGTGTGACTTCAGCTCCATCCCGGTCGGAGCACATGGGTCCTTCGGATCCGAGGGTCTCGGCCCCGGATCCGGTCCCCGCTTCGGATCCGAGTGGGAGTCGACTCTCGGAGCCTATCGAGAGTGGCTCCCCCTCGGCTTTCGCTGTGGTGGAGAGGGCACTGTTGAGTGCATCCGGACCTCCGGTCCTGGCTTCGGCTCCCCCTGCACTCCCTCTCAGCTGGTCCAGGCTCCCATCACCCGGCCTTCGGGACAGCCTGCTTCAGCGTCTCTGGGTGTTCCTTTGGAACGTGATATTGCTGGTGAGTCTTCCACGGACAGCCCCCCCAAGGAGGTCCCTCACAAAGCCAAGTGTAAGAGGAGGCACGTGGACTCCCCCGAGTCCCTTACGGAAGATACGGACTTAGATGAAGGGGAAGGCTCCCCAAGGTCACCCCCCGAGGATGTCTCCTTTGGAGACATCATGGAAATGCTCAGGATTAGGGGAGGGTGGTCTGCCCCCAAGGCTTCCTCCGATGAGTCCGTATTCCTAGAGGCGTTCGAAGCAGGGCCATCTCTCTTGGGTGTCCCCTCCCCCCGACCCCCTGGTGGACCTTATTTCCACCAGGGCTTGGAAGGAGCCGGACACTGTAGAGCCAGTCCCCAAGCACCCGGATAGAATCCTGAGTCCCCATGCTGAAAGAACCCACTGGAGCAGAGGTCCCCCCATGGATGCCATGTTGGTGGTGGCGGTCACCAAGAGAGAGTTGGCTCAGGAGAGCTCTGCGGTCCACCCGCCGAGTAAGGAGTCTTGAGCGATGGACCGCCTTGGGAAGTGGGTCTTTAGTTCAGCAACCTTCTTCATGAGAGCGCTGAACTATATGGCACACGTCATCCGGATGCAGCGAGATCTAATAAAAGAATACGCTGCATCCCCCCCAGAGTCCATGTCGGAAGGGGACAAGCAGCTGTACTCCTCCCGAATGTCTACTCTACGTTCAGTTTCCAACACCTCTATGCGGCTCTTGTCTCACGCCACTGAAGGAGCTGCTAGAGCTGGCGGAGCCAGCCTGGTAATTAAGCGCCAATCCTGGCTCCGACATTGTGACTTCTCGGAACCCTTTAAGGCGTCATTCGCGAATGCCCCCTTTGATGGTTCTGCACTGTTTGGCAAAACCGTTCGCGACACTTTATTCCAGAGTGAGAAAGACTGGAAGACGTTGTCTGCCGTCGGATTCCGCTTCTCTGCTCCCCAGAGGTCCTTTTCCAAGAACCAAAAGGGTCAGAAGAAGATGTGGTTCCGAAAATCGCATCAGTCCCACTCTGCTCCGGACAACCAGTCCTCTCGTGGCAGAGGAGGACAGGGAGGACGCCACCCAAGAGGCAGAGGGGGTCCCAGAAATTTTGGGTCCAGAGAACCTTTATTTGAGAGGCCCAGGCAGAACCCCTGAGGGGTTGCCCGGCTGCTCCACTCTGGAGGCAGTCAGGGGGCGTCTTTTGAAGCACCTAGCAATGTGGGAGTCCATAACAACAGATCGCTGGGTGCTTCGTATCATATCCAGAGGCTACCTAATTCCCTTTATTGTAACCCCCAAAACCAGAAGCCTCCCTGACGTACCACCCAATCAAAGGGAGGCGGCTGCTACAGAAATTCAGCAACTTTTGCAAAAAAGAGCCATCCAACCCGTCCCCCCAGATCAGTTCGGATCGGGGTTTTACTCCAGGTTCTTTCTGGTGCCAAAAAAGACGGGGGACTTGAGATCCATTCTCGATCTCTCTCTCCTGAACCTGGCAGTACCCAAAGAAAAGTTCCGAATGGTCACTCTACAATCTATTCTCCCCCTATTATGGGAGAACGACTGGATGTGCTCGATAGACCTCAAGGATGCGTACTACCACATTCTGGTGGACAGATGCTCCAGGAGGTTCCTCCGCTTCCGGCTGGGAGCCAGTCACTTTCAGTTCAGGGCCCTCCCTTCGGTCTCACCTCAGCCCCCAGGGTGTTCACCAAAGTCTTGGCAGTTATAGCGGCCCACCTGAGGCTTCAGGGAATTCAGGTCTTTCCGTACCTCGACGACTGGCTCCTCATCGCCCCAACAAGGCATCTGCTCTGTTCAGGCAGGGATTATTTCCTCAACTTTGCTCCACGTCTAGGGTTGACTATCAACATGGCCAAATCCTCTCTGGTCCCTACACAGGTAATAGATTTCATAGGGGCGAGATTGGATTCCAGAATAATGCTTGCCTTCCTGACTCCCGATCGGCTTCAGAACCTGAGGTTGCATGTCCAGGCCATTCTCCGACTTCCTGCTCCACCGGCGGAATTGATCCTGAGGGCTCTAGGGTCCATGGCGGCAGCTATTCCTCTGATGCCCCAAGCCCATCTAAATATGAGGGTCCTGCAGTGGACCCTCCAGGTACAATGGTCCCTGTCTCGCAACCCCCTGTCCCATCCTATTCCCCTAAGCAGGGCTTGCAGAGGGTCGCTCATGTGGTGGCTCCAGTCCCCGAGTCTCCACACGGGACGACCATTCTCGATGCCTTCCCCCGTCGCCACAGTGACCACGGATGACTCTCGCCTGGGGTGGGGGGGCACTATTCAGGCAGAATGGTCCAAGGCACGTGGAACAACATGGAGACCTCCTTGCATATCAATGTCCTAGAGATGAGGGCGGTGCTTTTGACGTTGCAGGCACTTCACAGCCTTCTTCCGATTGGGATGATTGCAGTACAAATGGACAACATGTCTGTAGTCTGGAACATCAACAAACAGGGGGGAACCAGGTCTTATCCTCTTTGTCACGAGGCCATGAGAGTGCGGGAATGGGCGATAACCACCAACCGCTTTCTCATTGCAACGCACATTCCGGGATGGTCCAACACCCTAGCAGACAGACTCAGTCATTCGATTCTGACCCTGTATGAATGGTCTCTCAATCCTCTAGTAGCGAAACAAATATTTGCCCAATGGGGGCAACCATGTTGCGATCTTTTTGCCTCTCCTTCAAATACCAACTGCAACAGTTACTTCGCTCTAATCCCCCCTCAGGGGGAGTCCCCGAGAGACTCTCTACTACATGCTTGGCCTCCCGGTCTCCTTTATGCTTACCCTCCATTGCCCATGATGCTAAAACTCTTACAGAAAGCCAGTCGGCTGGGGAGCAAAATGATCCTCATTGCCCCATTCTGGCCTCGCCAAACTTGGTTCCCGTACCTGTGGTCTCATCTGATTCATCCACCCTGGATTCTGGATCCCCTTCCGGATCTCATTACTCACCCTCTGGGTCTTCCGACCCCCAACCTGGTCAACCTCAAGCTGACTGCTTGGTTGCTCCAGTTCCACTCCTGATAAGGACTCCCAGAATCTCCTCACCAGTCAAAGCCATCCTAGTAGCAGCACATAAACCTTCCACCAGAAGGGTCTATCGAAGTAAGTGGAAACGTTTCTCCATTTGGGCGGAGCACCATCACTTAGATCCTTTCACGGCGCCTCTTACGTCGGTCTTGGATTTTCTAACTACTCTTTTTCATCAAGGGGCTAGCTGCTCTACAGTTAAGGTACAATTAGCAGCGATTTCGCATTATCATGTAGGGCATGAATCGGGCCCTCTAATTATTTCCAAGCTTTGTAAAGCTTTCCTCAAGGGTACCTTCCTTCTCAGACCCCCAGTCAGGGAGGTAGCACCCCCATGGGATTTATTTTTGGTTCTTCAAGCCTTGACAAGCCCCACTTTTGAACCGGCGGCTACGGTTGATCTTAAATACCTCTCTTGGAAGACGACCTTCTTGGTGGCCATTACTTCAGCTAAAAGGGTCTCTGAGCTTCAGGCTCTAAGTATTAAACCACCGTACTTAGCCTTCCATCAGGATAGAATTTACCTCAGGATCAATCCGTCCTTTCTGCCTAAGGTATCTTCGGAAGCTAATATTAATCAATCTATTAATCTTCCCATGTTCTTTCCCAATTACCAGAACAAAGGAGAGTACAAATTGCATTCCTTGGATGTGCACAGACAATTACGCTTTTATATTCATCGAACTGCTGGTCATAGGCAATCTGGCCAGTTGTTTGTCTCCTTTGCCAAAACAAGTTTAGGCAAGTCAATTTCTAAAGTTACACTGTCACGGTGGATAGCTAGTTGTATCCTCTTGGCGTATCAGAGTTCGGGAAGGCCTGCACCTCAGGGAGTCCGAGCTCATTCTACTAGGGCCGTCGCTACTTCGGTGGCTTCCCTTAGATGATATTTATTCCGCAGCCACTTGGGCCTCATCTCATACCTTTATCAGCCATTACAAACTGGATGTTGTCTCCAGAGGTAGGGCGTCCTTTGGCTCTGCAGTGCTCCGGAATATTCTTCCATAAAGGCCACCCAGGATTCAGGTAGCTGGGGACTCTGTCCCAAAGGTTGCTGACAAATGAAGTTCCTACTTCAGATTAAGAAGTTATGTACTCACCATAACATTCCATCTGAGTAGGTATCTTCATTTGTCTGCAACCATCCCCCCCTCCTTCCCCCTGACCTATAGGATCTGTCTTAGATAAGCCCCTTCCGGGGCACAGTAACAATGGTTATATCGGGCAAACTTGATCTGAGGTCAGTCAGGGTTGGCAGGGGATTATGGGTAAAGGGAGAAGCTAGGAGATCGGATCTATGCTGTGGTAAAAGTTGCCGGCTCGGATCCGAGATCGGATCCGTATCCCAAAGGTTGCAGACAAATGAAGATACCTACTCAGTTGGAACGTTATGGTGAGTACATAACTTCTTATTAACACACATGGATAATGAGAACAAGGACGCATTGCAAGCAGCAGCCAGCAACAAGATAAAATGGCCATGTTCACCATGCCAAACTAATAATGGTCAATAATTGCAAGAAAAGCAAACATATATGCAAAATATAATGCAGACGTATGAAGGAGAAAGGCAGGTAAACAAACTGGGACCACATCATGGAAAAGTAGGACAAGGATCAGTTGACACACTGAAAATACATACATACATACATGTCAAACGTCAAACCCTTTACCATATAAATATGCTTCTAGTAGTACTGTATTGCTAAACTTTGTAGTCAAGATTACTTGATGTTTTCTTTGATGTTAATCTCCAGCAACAATGCATTTAATGTTTTATTTATTTTTTATTTCCTGATTTATTAGCTTATTTGGAGCTTTTCTCCCTGGACCTCTACTAAAAATGGACATGTATCCAGTTGGACTAACCTGGTAAACAAATGTAAAATAAAAAATAAAATAAATAAATAAATGCATGGGTACAGCACACAGGGTGCTGTAGAAGCCAACCCAAAATACATTTAAGCAAATGGAAAGTGTATGGCACATGAGGAGAAGGATTTCTTATGTCCACAGAAATGGTCATGTATAAAACACACATACACAGTAATGTGCAATCATGTAACATCAACATACATAATAAAGTAAGCTAAGAATTTTAACCACATTCACATATGCTGCAAAGCAAGTGTTAAATAAACAAATGCATGTCTTCCACCCTGCTCATTACTGAGCAAAGGATACTTTTGTGAACATCATTACAGCACATCAGAGGTATGTCATTCAATGCCCACACAAAGGTACAATTATGAGTCAGCATGGATCTGACTATGTGCACATACATGCAGAATCAGTTAATGTGTACAACTATTTGCAGAAGGTGTGAACTAATGTGGATAAATATGGGATGTGCAAAATTAAGATACAACACAGTATAATTACCGTCAATTAATAAATTATTTGTATTACTGTGTACAGATTAGTGTTACAATGCTGTTTAATACAGTCAGAATATGAGGACTGCACATAGCTATGATATACCTGTATATGATCCCACATGGCATCAGTATTGCCAACGCATGGTACACAACACCACATCATGCCAGTGGGATATCATGACAGCTGTCATCCAAAACATATGAGAAATGACAGTTCCTTCTGTTGCACATACAGGATATGGCAATACCCAATTTCAAACCATACCATAGTGTTACTGCTGGACTATGGTGAATATATGCTGTCTGTCATTTGCCCTCAGTAAAACACATATGTACAGGCTAATTCTTGCTGCACTAGCTTCAGGATAACTGCCACAATGCAAGGACAGCTGAACATGGGAGGAAAGTGTAATGTGTTAATTTGTGGTATGCACCCATTGAAACTTAATTAAATGTCATATGACAGTAACACATAAGAGTGTTAGCTACATGGTATGCATGCACAAAAATGCATATGCAGGCCATTCAATTACATTGCAATCAGGATATTGGCAGCATATCACAATTGAAGCACACAGACAATACTTACAGACCAGAAGGACCAGGCTGATGGGGCTGGGACTCATGAATGACCTCATCGGCTATCTCCCTGAATGATTCATGCATAGCCCCATTATGTCCTTCATCTGTGTTCAGAACACATCAGTCACAACCTCCTGGCTGTCCTCCCAATAATCATCTCTTTCCAGTTCTGGCATGGTCTCCTCCGGAGTGCAACTGGCATGACAGCTCAGGCAGGTGTGAGTCTAGCTTTCTCGTCACCATCGTCATTGTCAACTTCATCAATGACATCATCTGAGGCATGTGCTCATCATCATCATGAATGTCTATGGCCCCCAAGCTCTGTCAAGATGAATTGCAAAATACAACAGAAATGAAAAGCAAATGTGTATCACACAGAACATTCCCATGAAGATCATAGCAGACCTTAATATGAAAATGATGTGGATTTACACAGGGCCTGACACACATGTCCATTATGAACAGAGGTGCGTTATAAATGCCTGCAACTCAATGTCTTATTTGTAAACAGGACACCATTACCTTTTTGTGAAAACTTGTATAGGCTTAGAGACACCCACCTGGGTCATTAGCATTGTAAACATCTATGAATGTCAGCATTCTCAATGTAGCCATCTTGATCCTCCAGTGGAAAATGTCAAATAAATGGAAAAACAGAAAAATGCTCATTGAGGTCCCACTCATTTCCCAGGTAGCAATAGCCTGATCTGTAAATGTATTAAAATTATTATTTGAAAGTGATGCTGATGTCATGTAATCAGATCATTGGAAATATCTGGCACATGACATACATAGTACTGTTTATCAATGTCTATAGTATGTTTCGCAGTACACGAGTGTTACGTCATATGTAGCCAATTTACACAGAGGTGCACAAATGGGATTCCACAACCTAGAATTGTAATGAACCTCATTAATTATGTATGGCACAAAAAGTACTTAAAATTGGGAGCACATTAGTTGCATTTAGTTTCTGTGATTTGGAGAGAAGAGTACACTGGCAAGTAGTAGCATCTCTGTTTTGGTGATTACTACTTCTGTTAAAGTTAGTCATTCTCAAAGCTATCTGTTTAAATTTATTTTTATTTAAAATGTGAGCTTTAACAGAACTTGTTATAAGTTACTGGACTGATATTTGATTGACATTTATGCATACATGTGTTGTATTTTAATTAACTGATATTATTCCCATATTCAGCTGTGTAAACAGAATTAAATTGCAAATGTGAACAGTATAAAAGGACAGATATACATATCATCTGTATGTCTTACTAGTAATTCCTTACACTCTGTGGTGTAACTATGGAAACATACAGATTCTGGCCCAATCTGTATGTACTATGTTCTCTTGATTTTATGAATATTACTTAATTCATGTTTCTTAATGAAAGCATTGCAAATATGTTTCATTGCTATTGCTATTACAGATATCTCTCTTCATTAATAATAATATGTGCTTTTGCTGTCATGGATATTTCTCCATTGATGCTTCCTTAACACAGACAGTGTTGTACAGACTTTTGCATTGCACAAGTATGCATACTGTTTACGTTGACATACATAGTCCACAGAATTATGTGCGTATATGGGCTCACACAGGAATATGAACATGTGCATATCACTGTCTTTGAGATGGCCAGCCATCCCAGGGGATGACAATTTCTTCCCAGAGAAAAATGAAATCATACTTGATGCTCTCCGACAACATGGATGTAGACTCCTTGGCTGTTTTGGCAATACAGTTTGAAGAAATGAAATCTGGACCGACCTCACCAACATGATAAATGCAGTTGGAGGTCACAACTGATCCCATGATGCCTGTAGACTATGCTGCTCAGACATGATGCTTTGTGCAGCCAACAGATTAAGACAATAAGAGAGATCAAGGGATGTGACTGGTGGTGGACCACCACTGATCCCCTGATGACATCACAATATTTCTGGCCTCACTGCCTGCAGTAAGACAGGAACAATGAATACCCAGTGATGGGATAGAAGCTGGAGTCCCAGGCTGAACATGTATGTCTTTCGTTCCATGATATGGCTGAGTATAGAGAAAATCAATGTGTATTGCTGTAGCATGCATATCCATGTATTGCCATTTTTTATTTACAGCAGCATATTTGAACCATGCACACAAATCAAAACTGGGTGATGATGATGAATGTAAGTTTAATGACTTGTATTCATACAATTACAGTATAAACAAAACAATTCACCCAATGTGTAGTCCTGTCTGCATTAATATTCACAGAACTATTCTACTTGAGGACAACACCAGTTAATGGCAGGTGAGTGTGCCCAATCTGTATTACTGTGACCACTTTCTGTTATTGCTTCAGCCTGACTGCATGGCACTAGTGTTTACTGTCATATTATTTCCTTAACATTGCACACTGTAGGTACATCCAGTGTTGGTCCATGCCATACAAGTTCAAGTTCAGACACAGGAGGTATGTTACTGCAAAAGGTTCTTGCATCATGTCATTAATGTCAATATCTTTTAATACAGGGCCATCTGGTGTACAGGCATAATGTCCATCATGTGGGTACCTGCAGTCCCTGTTACTGTCTTGTGTATGTGATGCTGTCAGTATTGTTTTTGCTAAATACATGACTGTGTTCTTTTTCTTTTCTTTCTCACTATAGGATTAACAGTATGACCCACAAACTCTCTCCAGCGAGAGTCTGTCAGTGGTGCTATTAACTATCTTTCATACATCTCATTGCTGTTACTCCTGTTGTTGTCCTCCATTAATACTATGTTTTTCTTCCTATTCCTAGTCCAGACTGCATCAACCTCATCAAGTACGCACATGAGTGGTATGTGTATGTCAAAGTTTCTGTGTGTTTTATCTGTGTTCACATGGTTAATGGTGGCAATGATGTGATCACTAATACTGATTTCTTCCCTACAATAGTTGAAGTTCATTCTTCTTCAACAGCAACATCTTCTCATGAGGAGTTGTCAGGTGTGTGTTTTATTTGTATTTATCACATATGTCATGTATGTTGGCTATGTAACCTAATTGTATACTCCATGTATGTAGATTCCATGAAAACACACACAGAAGACCTCATGCAAGTAAAGTCTTTATTATTTGTAACATTGCAGTGAGATATATATGTCATATGTCTTTGATGCTATCCGTCATGTGATGTAAGCACATGGTCCTGATCTGTGTCATCTGTATCTTCTTCTAACACATCAGCTATCTGTATCATCCATCAGTCCATCCAGTAATCATGGTGTGCATCAGATGTGTCTCAACATGGTAGCACAGCCCCTGGCACACAGGACATTAGCATGATGATAGAGTCTGTCCAAGTTCATGACAGTGATGTTGATGCAGCTGTAGCCTCAGATGTGGAGGGATACACGTTTGGCCATTTGGAGAATGGTGACACATTAGATGCCAAACAGTTGAATGAGAACCCCAAGTTGAGACTGCTACTGATGTTGTGAGTTCCCCACAACACCTTTAAACAGGGCTTCACAGTAGATGTAGGTATGCAGATGGTGTGCATGGCCAGGTGTTAGAGGGTGTCCACCTCCTTCTGCAGGCAAATGAACATTCCCAACAATGCCATCAATCAGACATCCATGCACTTGCTTGTGCCACATATCAAGTGGCACACCAGCTATGTGTGATGCATGAAAGACTGGATAGTAGACTTAGTGAGAAAATGGTGGCATTGGCAACTCAAAATGCATGGTCAGTAGAAACCCTGGCCCCTACTGTACCACAGCAGTGCTGTAGTACAAGCAGGGTTCTGTGTGC